>NW_027464090.1:249541-265790 GCF_050947455.1 Rhinoderma darwinii
TGCTCTTCATGGGCGGTCTGCGCTTCATGGGCGGCTTGCTCTTCATGGGCGGCTTGCTCTTCATGGGCGGTCTGCGCTTCATGGGCGGCTTGCGCTTTATGGGTGGCTTGTGCTTCATGGGCGGCTTGCTCTTCATGGGCGGCTTGCGCTTCATGGGCGGCTTGCGCTTCATGGGTGGCTTGCGCTTTATTGGATGGCTTGCTCTTCATGGGCGGCTTGCTCTTCATGGGCGGCTTGCTCTTCATGGGCGGTCTGCGCTTCATGGGCGGCTTGCGCTTTATTGGATGGCTTGCTCTTCATGGGCGGTCTGCGCTTCATGGGCGGCTTGCGCTTGATGGGTGGCTTGCTCTTCATGGGCAGGCTTGCGCTTCATGGGCGGGTTGCGCTTTATGGGTGGCTTGTGCTTCATGGGCGGCTTGCTTTTCATGGGCGGCTTGCTTTTCATGGGCGGCTTGCTCTTCATGGGCGGCTTGCTCTTCATGGGCGTCTTGCTCTTCATGGGCGTCTTGCTTTTCATGGGCGTCTTGCTCTTCATGGGCGTCTTGCTCTTCATGGGCGGGTTGCGCTTTATGGGTGGCTTGTGCTTCATGGGCGGCTTGCTTTTCATGGGCGGCTTGCGCTTTATGGGTGGCTTGCTCTTCATGGGCGTCTTGCTCTTCATGGGCGTCTTGCTTTTCATGGGCGGCTTGCTCTTCATGGGCGGCTTGCTCTTCATGGGCGTCTTGCTCTTCATGGGTGGCTTGCTCTTCATGGGCGTCTTGCTCTTCATGGGCGTCTTGCTCTTCATGGGCGGCTTGTGCTGACATAAAGACGTGAAGCTTCGGGATTTCCTTTCTTCTTTACATTTTGCAGGTTGGAGATTTCACCTTCCCTTTGGAGACTGTGAAGAAAATGAAAGAAGTTGTGGACGGCTCAATGTCCACCGAGCACCACGTACAGAGGGACGATATCAGATCATATAAGGACCTCTGCAGCAACAGCGCTCTACCGGAACTGCGCGACCTGTGCCAGACCGACCAGTCCAACCTCATGGCGGAAACGCTGCGCGCTCTTGGTAATAAGTTCTTGTCATGAATGCATTGTAGATTAGGGCTCGTTAGCTGCTATGAAGGTTTCAGCAGATGCAGGTCACTCTTTGTATAATGAAAGTCACACAATTTTCCCATATACTTTCCAAATCAATTCTTCATGATTTTCAATATCTCTGCTTGCTCCCTTTTGTTTTCTTCATGTGATGATGACACAGGAGCTCTGTGACTGTACTTTACCTGTAGAGACCTAGAAAACTGTCCAGCGCTCGGACAGGAAGTGAACGGGTTAAACTTTTCATGATATAAAGAGTAACGTCCATTATTAAAACTGGAACACCCCTTTAAAAAACAATAGGGACTCCTGCACGCGGCAGAGACTGTATGGACCTATTAGCCTCAGCCATACCGGCACCGCCAGACTCTGTATTTATGGAGGTATTCTCCGCTAGCAGCAGTGCCCCTTATATTACATAGAGCAACCACCACAAGACCTCAATATGTCTCCTTATGAAATCCAAGGTTCAGTATATGGGGGTACAAAATACAGAGGTATAGTATATGGCGGTGCAGAATATGGAGGTGCAGAATATGGAGGTTCAGTATATGGAGGTTCAGTATATGGGGGTACAAAATACAGAGGTATAGTATATGGCGCTGCAGAATATGGAGGTTCAGTATATGGCGCTGCAGAATATGGAGGTTCAGTATATGGCGGTGCACAATATAGAGGTTCAGTATATGGAGCTTCAGTATATGGAGCTTCAGTATATGGAGGTTCAGTATATGGAGGTTCAGAATATGGAGGTTCAGTATATGGAGGTTCAGTATATGGCGGTTCAGTATATGGCGGTTCAGTATATGGCGGTGCAGAATATGGAGGTTCAGTATATGGAGGTTCAGTATATGGCGGTGCACAATATAGAGGTTCAGTATATGGAGGTTCAGTATATGGGGGTTCAGTATATGGAGGTTCAGTATATGGAGGTTCAGTATATGGAGGTTCAGTATATGGCGGTGCACAATATAGAGGTTCAGTATATGGAGGTTCAGTATATGGGGGTTCAGTATATGGAGGTTCAGTATATGGAGGTTCAGTATATGGAGGTTCAGTATATGGAGGTTCAGTATATGGCGGTGCACAATATAGATGTTCAGTATATGGAGGTTCAGTATATGGAGGTTCAGTATATGGAGCTTCAGTATATGGAGGTTCAGTATATGGAGGTTCAGTATATGGAGGTTCAGTATATGGAGGTTCAGAATATGGAGGTTCAGTATATGGAGGTTCAGTATATGGCGGTTCAGTATATGGCGGTGCAGAATATGGAGGTTCAGAATATGGAGGTTCAGTTTATGGAGGTTCAGTATATGGCGGTGCACAATATAGAGGTTCAGTATATGGCGGTGCACAATATAGATGTTCAGTATATGGAGGTTCAGTATATGGAGCTTCAGTATATGGAGGTTCAGTATATGCAGGTTCAGTATATGGCGGTGCACAATATAGAGGTTCAGTATATGGAGGTTCAGTATATGGCGGTGCACAATATAGAGGTTCAGTATATGGCGGTTCAGTATATGGAGGTTCAGAATATGGAGGTTCAGTATATGGCGGTGCACAATATAGAGGTTCAGTATATGGAGGTTCAGTATATGGCGGTGCACAATATAGAGGTTCAGTATATGGAGGTTCAGTATATGGAGGTTCAGTATATGGAGGTTCAGTATATGGCGGTTTAGTAGATGGCGGTTCAGTATATGGAGGTTCAGAATATGGAGGTTCAGTATATGGAGGTTCAGTATATGGCGGTGCACAATATAGAGGTTCAGTATATGGAGGTTCAGTATATGAAGGTTCAGTATATGGATGTTCAGTATATGGCGGTGCACAATATAGATGTTCAGTATATGGCGGTTCAGTATATGGAGGTTCAGTATATGGAGGTTCAGACTATGGAGGTTCAGTATATCGAGGTTCAGTATATGGCGGTGCACAATATAGAGGTTCAGTATATGGAGGTTCAGTATATGGGGGTTCAGTATATGGAGGTTCAGTATATGGAGGTTCAGTATATGGAGGTTCAGTATATGGAGGTTCAGTATATGGCGGTGCACAATATAGATGTTCAGTATATGGAGGTTCAGTATATGGAGCTTCAGTATATGGAGGTTCAGTATATGGAGGTTCAGTATATGGAGGTTCAGTATATGGAGGTTCAGAATATGGAGGTTCAGTATATGGAGGTTCAGTATATGGCGGTTCAGTATATGGCGGTGCAGAATATGGAGGTTCAGAATATGGAGGTTCAGTTTATGGAGGTTCAGTATATGGCGGTGCACAATATAGAGGTTCAGTATATGGCGGTGCACAATATAGATGTTCAGTATATGGAGGTTCAGTATATGGAGCTTCAGTATATGGAGGTTCAGTATATGCAGGTTCAGTATATGGCGGTGCACAATATAGAGGTTCAGTATATGGAGGTTCAGTATATGGCGGTGCACAATATAGAGGTTCAGTATATGGCGGTTCAGTATATGGAGGTTCAGAATATGGAGGTTCAGTATATGGCGGTGCACAATATAGAGGTTCAGTATATGGAGGTTCAGTATATGGCGGTGCACAATATAGAGGTTCAGTATATGGAGGTTCAGTATATGGAGGTTCAGTATATGGAGGTTCAGTATATGGCGGTTTAGTAGATGGCGGTTCAGTATATGGAGGTTCAGAATATGGAGGTTCAGTATATGGAGGTTCAGTATATGGCGGTGCACAATATAGAGGTTCAGTATATGGAGGTTCAGTATATGAAGGTTCAGTATATGGATGTTCAGTATATGGCGGTGCACAATATAGATGTTCAGTATATGGCGGTTCAGTATATGGAGGTTCAGTATATGGAGGTTCAGACTATGGAGGTTCAGTATATCGAGGTTCAGTATATGGCGGTGCACAATATAGAGGTTCAGTATATGGAGGTTCAGTATATGGCGGTGCACAATATAGAGGTTCAGTATATGGAGGTTCAGTATATGGAGGTTCAGAATATGGAGGTTCAGTATATGGAGGTTCAGTATATGGCGGTGCACAATATAGAGGTTCAGTATATGGCGGTTCAGTATATGGAGGTTCAGTATATGGAGGTTCAGTATATGGAGGTTCAGAATATGGAGGTTCAGTATATGGAGGTTCAGTATATGGCGGTTCAGTATATGGAGGTTCAGTATATGGAGGTTCAGAATATGGAGGTTCAGTATATGGCGATACAGTATATGGCGGTGCACAATATAGAGGTTCAGTATATGGAGGTTCAGTATATGGAGGTTCAGAATATGGAGGTTCAGTATATGGAGGTTCAGTATATGGCGGTGCACAATATAGAGGTTCAGTATATGGAGGTTCAGTATATGGCGGTGCACAATATAGAGGTTCAGTATATGGCGGTTCAGTATATGGAGGTTCAGTATATGGAGGTTCAGAATATGGAGGTTCAGAATATGGAGGTTCAGTATATGGCGGTTCAGTATATGGAGGTTCAGTATATGGAGGTTCAGTATATGGAGGTTCAGTATATTCCCCCGCTCACTGCGGCCTTTGTCCAGCAATATAACACGGACCGGTCAGCGCTTTTATACATCCCACAATGGGAGGAGTTACAAAACGGATATAAACATTCAAGTAGAAAATGTCACGTTTATAAGTGTCGATCAAATCGTCCATATAAAGGTCCATCATCGTAATGTAATGACATGTATAAGATTGTGTTTAGTGAAGATCCAAGAAGGCGTCTTATTCAGATAAAGTGGCAGATCGCAGCAGATCTCCTGATCAGTCACAGTATTCTGCCGCTGCGCAGACTCGGGGGGGAGAAATCTATGCACGTGTCTATATTATATGGATGATCATACAAACAATGGCGCTCACCCAATTATTATAAGTAACTGAATCTCTTCTCCGGATGATGAGCGGCCGGGGACGTTGAGTGCTTTTTCCTTTGTGGATGTAGACACTGTATACTGTACTTTATCCCTACACGTGACCCCCAGTGATATCATCGCCTGCATTGCTCTATTTCCTTTGAGATCCTCAGAGCCCTTTCGTATCTAGACCCTGCCACGTGGTTTTATCCAGTCATATTTGTCATGATTTCGGACCATGGCACCTACATTGGTGATATTGGTCGGGTCAAGTAGGACTCTTTGATTTCAATAGACTTACGCTGGGGTCTGGGATCCATACACTTGATGCCTGTACCTTGTTTTCTCTCCGGCGCTCTTGTACGCATGCGTGGTTGCTAAGACACTAACCTGGCGCTCTTTTGACAGCCGCTCACGTGATTTAGTGCTGAGCATGCGCAGTTGGACTACATGAACGCCGTAGATGTTTGAACTTGGCGCACTACACGTCCCATGTTATGTACCTTCGTTTTGGGTGAGCGCCATTGTTTGTATGTTCATCCATATAATATAGACACGTGCATAGATTTCTCCCCCCCGAGTCTGCGCAGCGGCAGAATACTGTGACTGATCAGGAGATCTGCTGCGATCTGCCACTTTATCTGAATAAGACGCCTTCTTGGATCTTCACTAAACACAATCTTATACATGTCATTACATTACGATGATGGACCTTTATATGGACGATTTGATCGACACTTATAAACGTGACATTTTCTACTTGAATGTTTATATCCGTTTTGTAACTCCTCCCATTGTGGGATGTATAAAAGCGCTGACCGGTCCGTGTTATATTGCTGGACAAAGGCCGCAGTGAGCGGGGGAAACGTTGCACCTTTTTCACTGATGGGGGAATAAACTTTCTATTTTTTGAACCTTGGAGTGCTGCCTCTTTCTCCTTACATTTGTATACCATTGGGGATTTACAAGGCGGATCCCTGGAGGCTTGCACCCTTATGCCCTGGAGGTTTTTGTTCTACTGTGCTAACCATACACCTTCTCTTTGAGGTTCAGTATATGGCGGTGCAGAATATGGAGGTTCAGTATATGGCGGTGCAGAATATGGAGGTTCAGTATATGGCGGTACAGAATATGGAGGTTCAGTATATGGCGGTACAGAATATGGAGGTTCAGTATATGGCGGTGCAGAATATGGAGGTTCAGTATATGGCGGTGCAGAATATGGAGGTTCAGTATATGGCGGTACAGTATATGGAGATGCAGAATACTGAAGTTCAGTATATGGCGGTACAATATATGGCGGTACAGAATATGGAGGTTCAGTATATGGCGGTGCAGAATATGGAGGTTCAGTATATGGCGGTACAGTATATGGAGATGCAGAATACTGAAGTTCAGTATATGGCGGTACAATATATGGCGGTACAGAATATGGAGGTTCAGTATATGGCGGTGCAGAATATGGAGGTTCAGTATATGGCGGCACAGTATGTGGAAGTACAGAATACTGAAGTTCAGTATATGGAGGTTCAGTATATGGCGGTACAGTATATGGAGATGCAGAATACTGAAGTTCAGTATATGGCGGTACAATATATGGCGGTGCAGAATATGGAGGTTCAGTATATGGCGGTGCAGTATGTGGAGGTACAGAATACTGAGGGGCAGTATATGGCGGTGCAGTATGTGGAGGTACAGAATACTGAGGGGCAGTATATGGCGGTACAGTATTTGGAGGTACAGAATATTGAAGTTCAGTATATGGTGGTGCAGAATATGGGGGTTCAGTATATGGCAGTACAGAATATGGAGGTTCAGTATATGGCGGTAAAGAATATGGAGGTTCAGTATATGGCGATACAGTATGTGGAGGTGCAGAATACTGAAGTACAGTATGTGAAGATACAGAATACTGAGGGGCAGTATATGGCGGTACAGTATGTGGAGCTATAGAATACTGATGTTCAGTATATGGGGGTGCAGAATATGGAGGTTCAGTATATGGCGGTACAATATATGGCGGTGCAGAATATGGAGGTTCAGTATATGGTGGTACAGAATACTCAAGTTCAGTATATGGCGGTACAGTATATGGCGGTACAGAATACAGAAGTTCAGTATATGGTAGGCAGTATGTGGAGGTACAGAAAACTGAGGTTCAGTATATGGCAGTGCAGTATGTGTAGGTACAGAATACTGAGGTACACTATATGGTGGTGCAGAATATGGAGGTTCAGTAAATGGCGGTGCAGTAGGTGGGGGTACAGAATTCTGAGGTTCAGTATATGGCAGTGCAGAATATGGAGGTTCAGTTTATGGCGGTACAATATATGGCAGTGCAGAATATGGAGGTTCAGTATATAGAGGTTCAGTATATGGCGGTACAGAATATGGAGGTTCAGTATATGGCAGTACAGAATACCAAAGTTCAGTATATGGCGGTGCAGTATGTGGAGGTACAGATTACTGAGGTTCAGTATATGGCGGTACAGAATATGGATAGTTCAGTATATGGCAGTGCAGAATATGGAGGTTCAGTATATGGAGGTACAATATATGGCGGTCGGGGAATATGGAGATTCAGTATATGGCGGTGCAAAATATGGAGGTTCAGTATATGGCGGTACAGTATATAGCGGTACAGAATACTGAAGTTCCGTATCTAGTGGTACAATATGTGGAGGTAAAAAATACTGAGGTTCAGTATATGGTGGTACAGTATATGGCGGTGGAGAATATGGAGGTTCAGTATATAGAGGTTCAGTATATGGCGGTAGAATATGGAGGTTCAGTATATGGTGGTACAGAATACTGAAGTTCAGTATATGGCGGTACAGTATATGACAGTACAGAATACCAAAGTTCAGTATATGGCGGTGCAGTATGTGGAGGTGCAGAATAATGAAGTTCAGTATATAGTGGTACAGTATGTGGAGGTAAAGAATACTGAGGTTCAGTATATGGTGGTACAGTATATGGAGGTTCAGTATATGGCGGTGCAGAATATGGAGGTTCAGTATATGGAGGTACAGAATACTGAAGTTCAGTATGTGGCGGTGCAGTATGTGGAGGTACAGAATACTGAGGTTCAGTATATGGCGGTGCAGAATATGGAGGTTCAGTATATGGCAGTGCAGAACATGGAGGTTCAGTATATGGTGATACAGTATATGGCGGTACAGAATACCGAAGTCCAGTATATGGAGGTGCAGTATGTGAAGGTTCAGTATATGGCAGTACTGAATTCTGAGGATCAGTATATATCAGTGCAGAATATGGAGGTACAGTATATGGCGGTACAATATATGGCGGTGCAGAATATGGAGGTTCAGTATATGGCGGCACAGTATGTGGAGGTACAGAATACTAATGTTCAGTATATGGCGGTGCAGTATGTGGAGGTACAGAATACTGAGGTTCAGTATATGGCGGTACAGTATGTGGAGGTTCAATATATGGCGGTGCAGAATATGGAGGTTCAGTATATGGCGGTGCAGAAAATGGAGGTTCAGTATACGGCAGTACAGTATATGGCGGTAAAGAATACTGAAGTTCAGTATATGGCAGTACAGTATGTGGAGGTTCAGTATATGGCGGTGCAGAATATGGAGGTTCAGTATATGGCGGTGCAGAATATGGAGGTTCAGTATATGACGGTGCAGAATATGGAGGTTCAGTATATGGCGGTACAGTATGTGGAGGTAAAGAATACAGAGGTTCAGTATATGGCGGTACAGTATGTGGAGGTTCAGTATATGGCGGTACAGAATACTGAGGTTCAGTATATGGTGGTACAGTATGTGGAGATACAGAATACTGAGGGTTAGTATATGGCGGTACAGTATGTGGAGCTATAGAATACTGATGTTCAGTATATGGCAGTGCAGAATATGGAGGTTCAGTATATGGTGGTGCAGAATATGGAGGTTCAGTATATGGCGATACAGTTTATGGCGGTGCAGAATATGGAGGTTCAGTATATGGCGGTACAGTATGTGGAGGTAAAGAATACAGAGGTTCAGTATATGGCAGTTCAGTATGTGGAGGTACAGAATACTGAAGTTCAGTATATGGCGGTACAGTATGTGGAGGTACAGAATACTGAGGTTTAGTATATGGCAGTGCAGAATATGGAGGTTCAGTATATGGCGGTACAGAATACTGAAGTTCAGTATATGGCGGCACAGTATGTGGAGGTACAGAATACTAAGGTTCAGTATATGGCGGTGCAGTATGTGGAGGTACACACCCCCCCCTTGTAGATTGTGCCATACAGCGCCCCCACCTCCCCCTTGTAGACAGTGCCCCAAAACAAAACAAAAATTGTACTCACCTCGGCCCCATTCACACAATGATCTGAGCTGCTCCATGATGGGATCCTTGCGTCGGCCTGGGGTGATCCTGTCGCCTGGTACAGAGTTTCCCAACCTTTTCGGACACGAGGCAGCACTGGAAAAATAACATTTCCTCAGGACCCCTACCAAAAATAGTTTCCAGAAAGACAGAAAATTGCTAAAAACAAGCACCACACTCGTAGGTTCTGTTCACACAGCGTTTATTGTAAGGAAAAAAAATCTGCCTCAAAATTCCTTCAGGAAGTGACAGCGTCGTGTGACCATCAGCCCCCCACTCTCAGTAATGACCGTCAGCCCCCCACTCACAGTAATGACCATCAGCCCCCACTCACAGTAATGACCATCAGCCCCACTCACAGTAATGACCATCTGCCACCCACTCACAGTAATGACCATCAGCCCCCCACTCACAGTAATGACCATCTGCCCCTCACTCACTGTAATGACCATCAGCCCCCCCACTCACAGTAATGACCATCAGCCCCCCACTCACAGTAATGACCATCAGCCCGCCACTCACAGTAATGACCATCAGCCCCCCACTCACAGTAATGACCATCAGCCCCCACTCACAGATTCTCCCTGTAGGTAATACCACACAGCCCCCTGTAGGTAGTGCCACACAGCCCCTTGTAGGTATTGCCACAGCCCCCTGTAGATAATGCCACACACAGCCCCTTGTAGGTAGTGCCATACAACCCCCTGTAGGTAGTGCCACACAGCCCCCTGTAGGTAGTGCCACACAGCCCCTTGTAGGTAGTGCCACACCCCAGCCCTGTAGATAGTGCCACACAGCCCCTTGTAGGTAGTGCCACACAACCCCTTGTAGGTAGTGCCACACAGCCCCCTGTAGGTAGTGCCACACAGCCCACTTGTAGATAGTGCCAGACAGCCCCCTGTAGATAGTGACACACAGCCCCCTGTAGGTAGTGTCACACAGCCCCCTGTAGATAGTGACACACAGCCCCCTGTAGGTAGTGCCACACAGCCCCCTGTAGGTAGTGTCACACAGCCCCCTGTAGGTAGTGCCACACAACCCCCTGTAGGTAGTGTCACACAGCCCCCTGTAGGTAGTGCCACAGAGCCCCTTGTAGGTAGTGCCACACAGCCCCCTGTAGGTAGTGCCACACAGCCCCCTGTAGGTAGTGCCACACAGCCCCCTTGTAGGTAGTGCCACACAGCTCCTTGTAGGTAGTGCCCCACAGCCCCCTGTAGGTAGTGCCACACAACCCCCTGTAGGTAGTGCCGCACAGCCCCTTGTAGGTAGTGCCACACAGCCCCCTGTAGGTAGTGCCACACAGCCCCTGGTAGGTAGTGCCACACAGCACCCTGGTAGGTAGTGCCACACGGCCCCCTGGTTGGTAGTGCCACACAGCCCACTTGAAAGTAGTGTCACACAGCCAACAGCCCCTTTGTAGATAGCACACCTCCCCCTTCCTGTAGATAGCGGCACTGTAGCTCCCTAAATGAGCGGATTCCCCCTCTGGCCGGGGATTCCGCTCCTGGAGCGCTCAGCTTGATGTCTCTGTCCATATATGGACAGTGACATCAGGGGCAACTCCTGAAGTGGAATCCCCGGCCACAGCGTTGCAGACGCTGTGACCGGGGATTCCACTCCAGGAGAAGCCCCTGTCGTCTGTGTCCATTTATGGACAGTGATGTCACTGGCTTCTCCTGGAGTGGAATCCCCAGTCACAGAGTTGGCAACGCTGTGGCCGGGGATTCCACTTCAGGAGTTGCCCCTGATGTCACTGTCCATATATACTATCCCTAGTGTGCTATACAGGAGGATTACATTGTGAGCTCCTTGGGACAGGGATGATGAGAGTGATACATTGCGTGTTCAGAAATTAGCGATTCTGAAATTAGCAGGGGAAGGAAACCAGCGCAGCGCCCCCTAACACCTGCTGGAGTGATGCGCACTGTGCAATTGCACAGGTCGCACACCCCTAAGGCCAGCCCTGCTCCCGACCTGCTGTCTAAAGCACTGAACACGCAATGTATCACTCTCATCATCCCTGTCCCCAGGAGCTCACAATGTAATCCTCCTGTATAGCACACTAGGGATAGTATAATAAGAATAATGCTGTCAGTCCGTATTTGGGGTGAGGGAGAAGACTTATAGACTGTAGCTGATGTGGCCCCTGGTTGGGATCGGTCGTGGGGCCACAGTCTACAATAATATGTTACTGATGTGTGGATTTATAGACCATGAGATATACTGCAGTGTGTATACATATGAGCTGTGTGTATATATATATATATACACTACCGTTCAAAAGTTTGGGGTCACCCAGACAATTTTGTGTTTTCCATGAAAACTCACACTTATATTTATCAAATGAGTTGCAAAATGACTAGAAAATATAGTCCAGACATTGACAAGGTTAGAAATAATAATTTTCTCCTTCAGACTTTGCTTTGGTCGCTCCATTTGCAGCAATTCCAGCATTGCAGACCTTTGGCATTCGAGCTGTTAATTTGCTGAGGTAATCGGGAGACATTTCCCCCCCCATGCTTCCAGAAGCCCCTCCCACAAGTTGGATTGGCCTGATGGGCACTTCTTGCGTACCATACGGTCAAGCTCCTCCCACAACAGCTCTATGGGGTTGAGATCTGGTGACTGCGTCGGCCACTCCATTACAGATAGAATACCGGCTGCCGGCTTCTTCCCTAAATACTTCTTGCATCATTTGGAGGTGCTTTGGGTCATTGTCCTGTTGTAGGATGAAATTGGCTCCAATCAAGCGCTGTCCACAGGGTATGGCATGGTGTTGCAAAATGGAGTGATAGTGTTAAGGATCTGCCAGGCACAGCTTCTGTATCCACGCCCATAGGTAATCAGTCTGCACCTGCTTCTATGTCTGTGAGACTGACTCCATCTTCCACCACTCAGGATGGCAGGCTTAGGAGTGGGAAAACCTATCACAGCCTGGCCAGACAGAGCTAACTCCCGCCCTCTGTCTATTTATACCTGCCTTTCCTGTTCCTCCTTGCTTGTGATTCTTCTCTGTTGGTTTCCTGGCCCTGCTGCAGCTTCTTGAACTACTTGTCCTTGCTTCGTATTGACCCTGGCTTACTGACTACTCTTCTGCTCTGCGTTTGGCACCTCGTACTCTCCTGGTTTGACTCGGCTCGTTCACTACTCTTGTTGCTCACTGTGTTGCCTTGGGCAACTGCCCCGTTTCCCTTTGTTCTGTGTTTCCTTGTCTGGTTGTCTGTCGTGCACTTACTGAGTGTAGGGACCGTCGCCCAGTTGTACCCCGTCGCCTAGGGCGGGTCATTTCAGGTAGGCAGGGACTGAGTGGCGGGTAGATTAGGGCTCACTTGTCTGTTTCCCTATCCCTGTCATTACAGATAGCCTTCCTTATTCAAAATCCCTTTTACCTTGTACAAATCTCCCACTTTACCCCAGACCATCACATGACCTCCACCATGCTTGACAGATGGCGTCCGGCACTCTTCCAGCATCTTTTCAGTTGTTCTGCATCTCACAAATGTTCCTCTGTGAGATCCAAACACCTCAAACTTCAATTCGTCTGTCCATAACACTTTTTTCCAATCTTCCTCTGTCCAATGTCTGAGCTTTTGCCCATATTAATCTGTTCCTTTTATTAGCCAGTCTCAGATATGACTTTTTCTTTGCCACTCTGCCCTGAAGGCCAGCATCCCGGAGTCGCCTCTTCACTGTAGACGTTGACACTGGCGTTTTGCGGGTACTATTTAATGAAGCTGCCAGTTGAGGACCTGTGAGGCGTCTATTTCTCACACTAGAGACTCTAATGTACTTGTCTTGTTGCTCAGTTGTGCCGCGGGGCCTCCCACTTCTCTTTCTACTCTGGTTAGAGCCTGTGTGTGCTGTCCTCTGAAGGGAGTAGTACACACCGTTGTAGGAAATCTTCAGCTTCTTGGCAATTTCTCGCATGGAATAGCCTTCATTTCTAAGAACAAGAATAGACTGTCGAGTTTCACATGAAAGCTTTCTTTTTCTAGCCATTTTGAGAGTTTAATCGAACCCACAAATGTAATGCTCCAGATTCTCAACTAGCTCAAAGAAAGGTCAGTTTTATAGCTCCTCTAAACAGCAAAACTGTTTACAGCGGTGCTAACATAATTGCACAAGGGTTTTCAAGTGTTTTCTAATCATCCATTAGCCTTCTAACACAGTCAGCAAACACAATGTACCATTAGAACACTGGAGTGATGGTTGCTGGAAATGGGCCTCTAGACACCTATGTAGATATTGCATTAAAGACCAGACGTTTGCAGCTAGAATAGTCATTTACCGCATTAACAATGTATAGAGTGGATTTCTGATTAACCCCTTAGTGACCAGCCCATTTTAGGCCTTAATGACCAAGCTATTTTATTCGTTTTTCTATAGTCGCATTCAAAGAGCTATAACTTTTTTATTTTTTCGTCTACATAGCTGTATGAGGACTTGTTTTTTGCGGGATTAGTTGTGCTTTTTAATAGCACCATTTTTGGGTACATATAATTTTTATATTAACTTTTATTAACCTTTTTGGGGGGGATTATAAAAAAAACCTGAAATTCCGCCATTGTTCTATGTGTTTTTAAATTGACGCCGTTCACTGTGCGACGTAATTAACATGTTACCTTTATTCTATGGGTCGGTACGATTACGGCGATACCACATATGTGGAGGTTTTTTTATGTTTTACGACTTTTGCACAATAAAAACACTTTTGAACTAAAATTATTTGTTTTTGCCTCGTCGCTTTCCAGGAGCCGTAATTTTTTTATTTTTCCATCAATGTAGTGATTTTTTGGGCTTGTTTTCTGCGGGACGAGACGTAGTTTTGATTGGTACTGTTTTGGGGTACATGGGACTTATTGATTCATTTTTATTATGACTTTTTTGGGGGGCAATGGAAAAAAATAGCAATTTCGCCATGGTTTTTTTCGTTTTTTTTTTACGGTGTTCACTTTGCGGTTTAAATTACATATTAACTTTATTAATGGAGTCATTACGGTCGCGGCGATACCACATATGTGTACTTTTTTTTTTTTTTACACTTTTACTAAATAAAACCACTTTTTATGGAAAAAAATGGTTTTATTTATTTTTTTACTGTACTTTTTATTAATAATCTTTATTTCACTTTGATGACTGATTTTATTAGTCCCACTAGGGGACTTTACTGTGCGATGTTCCGATCACTGCTATAATGCTCTGGTATACTTCGTATCAGTGTAAATCTGACAGGCAATCTGTTAGGACGTGCCTCCGGCGCGTCCTAACAGGCATATGTCCAGGGCAGACCTGGGGGCTTTTATCAGTCCCCCGGCTGCCATGACACCCCATCGGAGACCCGCGATTGCATTCGCGGGCCGCCGATGGGTGACAGAGGGAGCGCACTCCCTCTGTAAACAAAGTTAAATGCCGCGGTCGCTATTGACGGCGGCATTTAACGGGTTAAACGGCCACGATCGAAGTAAACTTCGATCGCGGGCGTTGGAGCAGGAGCTCAGCTGTCATCAGACAGCAGAGCCCCGGCTCCTGCCTGCACGGGAGACCCGTGCAGGACTTAGACTAGGCTGACGTGAAAAGGCGTCAGCCTAGCCTAAAGCCCATTAGTGAATCACGTAAAAAGGCGTATTAGTGGTCACTAAGGGGTTAATATAATGTTATCTTCATTGAAAAAAACGGTGCTTTTCTTGCAAAAATAAGGAAATTTCTAAGTGACCCTAAACTTTTGAACGGTAGTGTATAAATATATGAGCTGTGTGTTTCCCTCCAGGTCACGTCGCAGACAGGTTGGATGAATGTGAAATTTGCGCCTTTGCGGCCTGCACTGGCTGTTAGTCGTCCGCTGCCGCTGATTTTCCCTCTGCTCTTGCAAGTCTCATTGCTCATTATGTCACGTGTGAAGAGTTGCTGAGCCCAATAATAAAGAGCTGTGACAAGATCATCTCATGTATTGTGTTTACTGACCACTAAAATCACACAAACGATAGGGTACACACAGATCCCGGAGAGAAACGGCGACACTGGACAATGGAGACAAGTAAGAAATACAGGCCAAAGCCGACAATATACTGGACCATATACAGGCCAACATACAGGATGATATAAAGGACCATATACAGGACAATATACAGGACAACATACAGGACAACATACAGGATAATATACAGGACAACATACAGGACAATATACAGGATAATATACAGGACAACATACAGGACAATATACAGGACAACATACAGGACCATATACAGGACAATAACCAGGACAACATACAGGACAATATGCAGGACAATGTACAGGACAAGATACAGGACAATGTACAGTACAACATACAGGATAATATACAGGACAATATACAGGACAATATACAGGACAACATACAGGACAACATACAGGACAACATACAGGACAACATACAGGACAACATACAGGACCATATACAGGACAATAACCAGGACAACATACAGGACAATATGCAGGACAATGTACAGGACAAGATACAGGACAATGTACAGTACAACATACAGGATAATATACAGAACAATACACAGGATAAAATACAGGACAATATACAGAACAACATACAGGATAATATACAGGACCATATACAGGATAATAAACAGAACTAACATACAGGATAATATACAGGACAATATACAGGATAATATACAGAACAACATACAGGACAATATACAGGACAATATACAGAACAACATACAGGACAATATACAGGATAATATACAGGCCCATATACAGGATAATAAACAGAACTAATATACAGGATAATATACAGAACAACATACAGGACAATATACAGGATAATATACAGAACAATATGCAGGAAAATATACAGAACAATATACAGGATAATATACAGAACAATATACAGGATAATATACAGAACAAAATACAGGACAATATACAGGATAATAAACAGAACAACATACAGG